>NC_086108.1:7833563-7871063 GCF_963921235.1 Mobula hypostoma | reverse complement strand
ACAGGATAGCAGAGTAAAATATCACAGAGCTGAACTCGCTCAACTCTTGCCTTCAGTCCATCTGGCCTGGAGTTTAAATTGTCCGAGCACTGGGTCCACCCCACACTCGGAGCTGGGTCCTGCCACTGCAATACGCTCTGGGCTGCTTCTGGCCCACACTCGACCTTTCCAAACCGGTACGTATTTCCCAAATGGGCGCAGCGGTTCGATGGATCCACCTGGATCCCGGTGACACCGGTGTGTACGGCCTGCCTTTCCCCCGTCACCACTCCTTTTGCAGATGTCCCCCCGGTTGCCACTGTCTCGCAGACACTCTCCTCACTGCTCTGCCTTGCCTGGAGTTCTGATATTTTCTCACTGAGATATGTCATGGAGTTGGTTGTTTTGTGGCAGCAGTACAGTGCAATACATAAAAACGACTCTAATGATTCCACTTGTTCAATTTAAGATCAGGGAATGTATCAGCATACAACCTGAAATTCTTACTCTCCGCAGACATCCACAAAACAGAATAAAAGCCAGAAAGAATGAATGACAGAAACCCCAAAGCCCGTCCCTGCTCCCAAGTACAAGCAGCGTCAAAAACATCAACCCTCTCCCCTCCCTCTCACCCCGCTTGCTCCAGGAAAAGCATCCACCCCCACCCCCACCCCCACCATGCAAGCAATAGCAGAGCCCCCAAAGAGGCGTTGATCTGGAGTCGATCAGAAACTACAGTTCATCCCAACACTTCAACATCTCAGACAGGCTCTTCCTCACTAGCGAGAGAGAGGGAGAGAGATCACTACTGCAACAAAGAAGAGCGGGGAGACGAGCAGCTCGCCGCTTCGATGTTACGATCTGCTGTGCCGCTTGTCTGAGCCCTCCGACTCGTGACGGACTTGCACTCACCATCAAGAAAGGGGTCGCTTGAGTGCAGGCGTGATTCTTCTGACAGCAGAGTGCACCGCCTGCCGTCTCCATGCTTCAATCTTCCGCGGCACTTCATTCAGCACAAGCGACGAGGAACCGGGTCATCCGTGAGGCCGCACCCCGAAAGGCGCACACCTTCCAGGCTGCACCTGGAGATACTGAGACTCCAGTCCCCATGGTGCATCTGAGAGCGAGAAGCCAGCGCCCGTGGAGCACGGTCGTTTGAGCAACAGCTCGGACAGGACCTCAGCCACCTTGAAATGAAAAAAGAGATGTCAGAAAAGAAGAAGAAACTGTTTATTAAGTTGCAAAATAAACAAATAGTGCAAACTTAGTATAAAAGAGTGTGAGCAATTCTGATTGAGGCCAGGTGTACTCACATACACTATGAAGAAGTGCTTTGAGAGGTTAGTTTTAGCCAGAATCAACTCCCGCTTAAGCAGGGACTTGGACCCGATGCAATTTGTCTATCGCCACAATAGTTCTACAGTGGATACAATCTCACTGCCTCTCCATTCGGCCTTGGATCACCTAGAAAACACAAATACCTATGTCAGGATGCTGGTTATTGATTGCAGATCAGTATTCAACACAATCATACCTTCACTTCTAATCAACAAGCTCCAAAACCTGGGCCTCTGTACCTCTGAACTCTTGACTTCTTCACCAGAAGACCGCGATCAGTGCAGCTTGGAAATAACATCTCCGCCTCGCTGACCATCAACCCTGGCACTCCTGAGGGATGACTGTGTGGCTGGGCAGAGCTCAAATTTACAACTGCCAGGACTGGAAGGAAGGGGTCAAATAAGAGTAAGAAGGTGGGGGAAGTGGAGGGAGAAGAGCAAGGTGGTAGTTGATAGGTAAAATCAGGAGGGGTGGAGTGGGTGAAGCAAGGAGCTGGGAAGTCAATTGGTGAAAGGGCTGGAGGGGAGGAAATCTGATAGGAGGGTACGAGACCATGGAAGAAAGGGAAGGAGGGGGGGTACCCAGAGGGAGGTGATGGGCAGGTAAGGAGATAGGGTGAGAGAGGAAAATGGGAATGTGGAGTGGTGAAAGAGAGGAAGGGAGGGGCAATTACCAGAAGTTTACAAAATCGATGTTCATGTCATCAGGTTGGAGGCTACCCAGATGGAATATGAGGTGTTGCTCCTTCACCCCGAGTGTGGTACCCGATTCAAACATACTGCAGGCTGTGAAAAAGTTCAAGTTCAAGGCCAAGCCTGGGTTTGCCAGTAACACAGCCATGTCATGGACATTCTCAGTTGAACTGAGACAAGAGAGATTCTGCAGATGCTGGAACTATGGAGCAATATATACAGTACTGTGCAAAAGTCTTCAGCACATATATATAGCTAGAATGCCTTAGATTTTTGCACAGTACTGTATTTGCCAGCATGGACTGGAGAGCGAGTTTGAAAATGTTGGGAATAGTGAGGGTGGAGTGCCGCTAGTGGGACAGGTGACAGAGAAGGGGTGCCGGGGGGTGGGGGTGACAGTACGGTTGCAAACACAGCCAGCCTTGAGACACCAGGCAAGACCATTTGATTCTGAACAATTGGTTTCTTGGTCCTTACAGACTGTCGCTCTGGTGCTTCCCACTCTCTCCCCTCTCTCTGCCTCTTTCCACTCTCAGTCCACAGTAGAGACCTTTAGCAGAATCAGGTTTATCATCATTTTTTGTTTGCAGAAGCAGTACAGTGCAGTACATAAAATTACCACAGTGCAAAAGTCTCCCTAGTTACATATATGTGCCTAAGACTTTTCCATAGACAGCCATGAAACAAAGAAACCCATGGACCCCGTTCAAAGAAAAACTTCAAACCCCCACCGCACAAAAAAGCAAATTACACAAATGCTAAAAAAACAAGCAAAAACACAGAATATAAAACAACATCCCACAAAGTCATCGGGAGAATCCAAGGACATTTGGTTCAGTGCAATCTCCCACTGTGTTATTCGTTATCTACAGTCTGCCCCGATCAAAATGCACAAAATAGCAACAGAAAAAGGAGAGACCAGAATCCAGAAACACATTGTAACGTGAACTACAGAGTCCAATCCACAAACAATGCCGATTAAACCTTGCGCAAGGCCAAGGATTCCAGCACGATCGAGCGAAAGGAGAGAGAAACCATTCAAATGCAGACACCTTCCTGCAGGAGCAACAGGTGGTTAAGGCTCATTTTTGTTATCCAGGAATAGAAAATAAATGTGAGGTCAAGATACAACCATAAAGAACATTGTTTAGGCTGAATTCTGGTCACCACACTATAGGAAGGGAATGATTGCACTGGAAAGGATGCAAAGGTGATTCACTGAGATGCACCTGCCCAGGATGGAGCACTTTGGTGGTGAAGAGGGACCGGGTAGTCTGGATTTGCTTTTCTTCAAGTCTGAGGGATGCCTGATAGAAGTTGACAAATTATGAGTTCAAAGCTGAAAGTACATTTATTAGCGAAGTATGTATGCATTACACAGCCTTGATGTTTGACTCCTTACAGGCAGCCACATAATAATTCTCAGCCTCAGTGCAGGAAGGGCAGAGTGAACATCACAGAGCAGCGAGCTGAACCATCCCAAGCCTCGCCTCGCCTCTGGTCCTGACACCCTGCCTTTTAAATCCATCTGGGCTGGCATTTCAGTCGTCCAAATAGCAGGTCATTCCTCAGTCTAAGACACAGGCCCTGTCACATCAATATGCTCTGGGCCTGGACTCCGTCATCACGTTCTGGCCTGTACCAGAAATCAGCCTGGTGCTTAGATCAATTAAACCTTGTTTGGTTTGAGTGGACGGGCTCCAAAACTCCTCCACTTCACACACCCCAACTCCACCCTGACAATCACCACCTCATTCTGACCACTTTTCCTTGAACATGTCTGGACCTTCAGTCGCCTCTTGATTGTTTGTGATGATTGTTCTCCATAATTTTTTCAGAGAAAGTGTTATTAATGAAGTATTTGGCTGAGAGGCTTGAATAGGATCAATGTTGAGAAATTGTCGAACCCCTGCTATAGAAAATTCTTGATGGTTGGTGTGAGGTGATGGGCCTGGTTCCATGTTTCATGTCCCTTTGTGCAATTCTACATAAGTACACTCAGTGACACCTTTATGAGGTACAGGAGGCACTGACTGTAAATGCAAACAAGTAAAAGCTAAGTGGGTCTCATCTGTGACAAGGTATGGGAAGAAAGGGTGGAGTAGATGGGGGTCTGATCGGCTGTGGTTGGCAGCTCATCTCAGAGAAGGAAAGCACTGATCTCAAACCTCTGCTGCCTTGTGGCTAAACCAACTCATGGGGAA
The DNA here is from genome assembly GCF_963921235.1 of Mobula hypostoma. NCBI lineage: Eukaryota > Metazoa > Chordata > Chondrichthyes > Myliobatiformes > Myliobatidae > Mobula > Mobula hypostoma. The sequence continues at coordinate 7,866,850 of NC_086108.1, read as the reverse complement.
GGCTTCGGGAGCAAACCCCGAGGGCTTTTGCATCATCTACCCGATGGGAGGGAGAAGAGAGAATGTTCAGGACAGGTGGTTTGATTATGCTGGCTGCTTACCAAGACTGCGAGAGGTGTAGAACAAGTCCCTGGAGTGGATGTGTGATAATTCTGTTTCTCCTCCAAGAGCACTGCCCTGACATGCTGAGCTCATCCCTCCCCTTGTTTCTGCTTTCCGGCGTCTGAAAGTTTCGATTTTGTTTTTGGTTTCCGACCGAAGTCCAGCCAGACAAAATGCTGGAGGAACTCAGCAGGTCAGGCAGCACCTAGGGAAATGAATAAACAGTCGAGGTTTCGGGCCGAGACCCTTCATCAGGACTGGAAAGGAAGGGGGAGGGAATTCAGAGTGAGAAGGTGAGGGGAAGCGGAGGAAGAAGTCCAAGGGGAAGAGGAGACAGGGGACACCAGAGGGAAGTGATAGACAAGTAAGGAAAGAAGGTGAGAGAGGGAAATAAGAAAGGGGAATGGTGAAGCGGTGGGGGCGGGGGGGGGCAACATGGCATGAAAATCAATTTCTCGAACTTCTAGTAATCACCATTCCCCATTCCTGTTTCCCTCTCTCACATCTTCCCACCTGACAATCACCTCCCTGGTGCTCATCCCCTGGCCCTTCCTTCTATGGTCTTCTGGCCCCTCCTATCAGATTCCTTCTTTTCCAGCTCTTCATCTCTTTCCCCAATCAACTTCCCAGCTCTTCACTTCACCCCCTCCCCCTCTCTGGGCTTCACCTATCAGCTGCTGCCCTGTACTTCTTCCTCCCCTCCCCCCACCTTCCTACTCTGACTTCTCCCCTCCCTTTCCAGTCCTGATGTAGGGTCTCGGCCCAAAACGTCGACTGTTTGCTCTTTCCCATAGATGCTGCCTGGCCTGTCCAGCATTTTCTGTCTGTTGCTTTGGACTGCCAGCATCTGAGTGAATCCAGGTACGCTGGACTGTGGTTCACGATGGATGGTGTTAATGGGACTGTGCCCCGTTCACTGCTAATCCACCTAGACACGGCTTGTGAATTGGGCTCTGCAGTTCACCTCCTGATGTTTCTCATTTCTGGTTTGCTCCCTCTTGTTCTTTTGTGCGATTTTGATCAGGATGTACTGGTTCTGCAGTTTTCAATCAACGAACGACATACGCTAGACTAAACTGAATTGAACTGTCCTGGACTGTTTCAATTACTTTGTGGTTTCAAGTTTTATATTCTGTGTTTTTTCACTCGGTTTATTTTGCCATTTGCGCGATTCGTTCTTTTCTTTGTGTGCTAAGGTTTGATGTTTTTCTTTGAACAGGCTCCATGGTGTTTCTTTGTTCTGTCTGGTCGGTGGGAAGACAAATCTTAGATGTATACTGCATACACAAGTTGATAAAAATGAACTTTGTATCTTTGAACCTGATTCAGATCCAGCACTGGCAGCCTAAAGTACTGAATAGGTGTCTCTGCTGCTGATCAACTTTTGCAAGTCCCAAAAACCAGCTTCATGGGTGCAAATTCTAACTGCTGCTTTAAACCTGTTGCTGAGTTTGCAGAAGTTCTGTGCATTAAGTATAAATTTAATCCAATGTTTATTAACTACAATATTGGCATTAAACATCTAATGTTATGTAAGAATGACGGTGAATTTCAACATCAGATCATTAAGATGGCACTGGTGAAATACAGCAATGACTCACTGGCAGCAAATACAGCTATTAAACAATAAACTTCTCCCAGGCTTCAGCTAGGTGACAGATATCAATTTTAACTGACAAACTCTGCCATCTTCACCAGGGATGATGCCTGGGCATCTCTAGCCCAGTGGTATTTATACCTCCACCGTCCATCCCTCCTGATTGGTTAGTCCTCATCCGATCAGGTTTCCACCGTCCAACAATTGAATTCCAGTTCTTACTTAGAGCGAGACCTTCATCTTTGTTAAAATCCTTTTCCTCTGGTTTTATTTCGACGACTTTCTTCACCGGGCAGCCCCAAAAGCCATTGGCACGGCACAGTATTTTTCATGCTGTCAAGGTCAATCCTGTGGCCATTGTGAATGCAATGTTCTGCTACTGCTGACTTCTCTGGGTAACCCAAGTGGATACACCTCTAGTGCTCCTTGATGCGGGTTTCCACCGTGCATCCCGTCTGGCCAATATACGCTGCTCCGCATTCACAGGGAGTCCTGGAAACACTAGCCGCCCTGAGTGCCAGGTCATCTTTGACCCGCGAAGAAGCATATATCAGCACTGTATCCATCGCATCATCCTTCGCTATCTCCAAGGTGATCCTACCGTCAAACATATCTTTACTCTGTCTCTACTTTCCACAGCTTTCACTCCCTCTGTGATTCCCTTATCCATTCATCCCACCCCACTAACCTCCCTCCCGGCACTCACCCCTGCAAACAGCCAAAGTGCTACACCAGCCCCTCCTCCCTCACCCCCCATTCAGGGCCCAAACACTCCTCCCAACACTTCAGCTGCAAATCCACCAGGGCTGTCTATTGTGTTCAGTGCTCTCGCTGCAGCCTCCCCTACAGTGCTGAGACCCATTGCAAATTGGGGGGACCAGTTCGTCGAGCACCTCTGCCCCAAAAAAGCGGAAATTCCCAGTGGCCAAACATTTTAACTCCGGTCCCTATTCCTGTCCGAGATGTTAGTCCACGGCCTCCTCTCGTAGCAAGATGAGGCCATCATCAGGGTGGAGGAGCAACACTTTACCTTCCTCTTGGGTAGCCTCCACCTGACGGCATGAATATTGGTTTCTCCCACCACTAAAAAAAAATCCCTCCCCCTCCCCTCTTCTTCTATTCCCCAATCTGGCCTATTATGTCTTCTCACCTGTCTATCACCTCCCCTGGTCCCCTCCTCCTTCCCTTTCTCCTATGGTCCACTACCCCCTCCAGATTCCTTCCTCTCCAGCCCTTTACCTTTCCTACCCACCTGGCTTCACCCATCACCTTCTCGCTATCCTCCTCCCCCTCCCCCTCACCTTCTTATTCTAGCATCTTCCCCCTTCCTTTCCAGTCTTGATGAAGGGTCTCAGCCCAAAATGTTGACTGTTTACTCATTTCCATGGACGCTGCCTGACCTGCTGAGTTCCTCCAGCATTTTGTGTCTACATCACGGAATTTATCTTTTGTGGCAGCAGTACAGTGCAATAAATATTAAAATTACTATCAGCTATGAAAAGAATATATGGTACAAATCTAATCTAAGCTAGAAAATAAATAAATAGTGCATGGGTTCAATGTCCATTCAGAAATCGGATGGCAGAGGGGAAGAAGCTGTTCCTGAATCATTGAGTGTGTGTCTTCAGGCTCCTGTAGCTCCTCCCTGATGGTAGCAATGAGAAGAGGGCATGTCCTGGGTGGTGGGGAGCCCAGTGCCCATGATGGAACTGGCTGAGTTTACAAATATCTGCTTTTTTTTTGATCTACAGTTTTGGAAATCAAAACTGAAAACTGAGGAACTGAGCTCTCATGAAAGGCTTCAGCCTGATCTGTTTCTGTCTCCACAGATGCTGCCTGGCCTGCTGATTGTTCCAGCAATTTGTGTCAGTTCGATGATTAGTTAGTTAATTACCTATCTATCTATCTATTTATCTATCTGTCTCTTTCTATCTATCTGTCTGTCTATCTGTCCATCTGTCATTCTATCTATCTCTCTATCTATCCATCTATCTGTCTGCCTGTCTGTCCGTCTATCTGTCTCTCTGTATATCTGTCCATCTATCCATCTGTCTGTCTGTTCTCAAACAAGAGAAAATCTGCAGATGTTGGAAATCCAAGCAACACACACAAAATGCTGGAGGAGCTCAGCAGGCCAGGCAGCATCTGTGGGAAAAAGTACAGTCGACATTTCAGGCCGAAACCCCTTGGCAGGACTCTGTTTGTTTACTCAGAGATGCAGCTCGCAATAGGCCCTTCCAGTTCACCGAGTCGCATTGTCCATCTACCCACCAATTTAACCCAAGCCTAATCATAGGACAATTGATCACCAATTGATCTACTTACCAGTAGGTCTTCGGAATGTGGGAGGAAGCCAGAGGGAACCCACATGGGGGAAGAATGTACAAACGGCGCCGGAATTGAACTCCAAGTTCCGACACCTCAAGCTGTAATACCGTCACGGCAACCGCTGTGGTATTGTGGCAGACATCCCACCTCTCCTGGAAGTTCCGGGAGTCTCCCGCATATGAATAGTGGCTCCCTGATGCCCGCAAATTATATACAATGTCCGGGAAATCAATTTTTTTGAGAGAGACCACGACAGCAAGAGAAAGCATGCGCGAGAGCGACCACGAGAGAGAGAGTGTGAGAGCGCGCGCGCACAAAAGAGAGAGAGAGAGCGACAGGACGAGAGAGAGAGCACGAGAAAGACCACGAGAGCGAGAGAGAGCATGCGCGAGAGCGACCACGAGAGAGAGTGTGAGAGCGCGCGCGCACGAAAGAGAGAGAGAGAGAGAGCACGAGAGAGAGAGCAAGAGAGAGACCACGAGAGAGAGAGCACGAGAAAGACCACTAGAGTGAGAGAGAGCGAGCGTGAGAGCGACCACGAGAGAGAGAGAGAGCGTGCGCCATGGGAGAGTGTTCCAAAAAAAGAAAATATGAAACGTACGTCACCCCAGACTACACTAAAGTGTACCCCTGCCTAATAGGGGTCAAAAATAATGACAGTGTTGCTCGCTGCGCTGTTTGCAACAGTGACTTTTCTATTGCCCATGGTGGGTAAAGACTGTAAAAGACATGGTGAGGTGAGTTTAACAGGTGTCATTCGTTCATTAGCATAGCTAACGTTATTTAAACTAGCTGGCCAGCTGCTAAGGAGCTACTCTATTGCAGACATCCCAACTCTCCCGGAAGTTCCGGGAGTCTCCCGCAAATTGATGGTGCTATCTCCCTGAAATGAGTTTTTGCAGGGTGGGATGTCTGCTGTGGCCCCCAATCAAAGTTTGTGAGAACTGATTTTTAAAATGAGAAATATTCATCTCTTTCAGGGAGGAGGAGGTGACATCAGTCTCTACTGCCCCGATCTGAATTTTATAGAAGTAAGTCATTGGTTTATTACCGTTACATGTATCAAAAGAAAAGATTTTGTGACTTTAGGAATGGTTTGTGTATAACATACAGTACTACGCAAATGTCTTAGGCATTTGACATGGGTGCCTAAGACTTTTGCACAGTACTGTAGTAATTTTATGTATTGCACTGTAAAAAAAAACAAACTTCATGACCTATGTGAGTGATGATAAACCTGATTCTGATATGGGTCTGTATTGTGGACTGAGAGTGGGAGGGGCAGGGAGAGGGAAATCATGGTTGGGAAAAGGGGAAGGGAGAGGGGAGGCAGCAGGAAGCACCAGAGAGACATTCTGCAATGATCAATAAACCAATTGTTTGGAATCAAATAACCTTTCCTGGTGTCTCAGAGTGTCTGGTATGACTATACCCGCACCACCCCTCACCCCGGCACTCCCTCTCTGCCACCTGTCCCGCACCCCTCCAGCGGCACTCCACCCTCACCATTCCCAACATCGTTTGCTCCCACTAGATTTACAATTTGCTCTCCGCTCCATGCTCCTCATACTATATACAATACACATACTAGTTATATATATACACACACACACATATATATAATGTATATATGTGCCTAAAACTTTTGCACAGTAGTCTAGATCAAGATGACAACCAGGGCAGAAATGACTAATAGCAGAGGGCATAACTTTAAGGTAATTTGAGCAAAGTATGGGTGAGGGGGATGTCAGGTGTAAGTTTTTTGCACAGAGATCGGTATGCACATGGGGACAAAAGAAAAATAGAGGGCTCTGTGGGAGGAAAAGGTATATTGATCATAGATTACATTAAAAGACTTGGCACAGCATAGTGGATCAAAAGGCCTGCACAGTGCTCTGATGTTCTATACTCAGTACCCACATTACAACGGTAACACTATTTGTTTGGCCAGGCCAGTTTCTGTTTCAATGCTTAAATTTTATTCACCCTCACTTTCATTGTTTATTTATTGAGGAACAATGCAGAGTAGACCCTTCTGGTCCTTCAAGCTGTGCCCTTCAGCAATCCCCTGATTTAATCCTAGCCAAATCATGCGTCAATGTACAATGCCCAATTAATTTACTAACTGGTATGTCTATGAACTGTGGGAGGAAACCGGAGCACCCAGAGGAAACCCACACAGTCACAGGGCGAACGTACAAACTCCTTAAAAGGCATTGAACCTGGGTTGCCTGTACTGTAAAGCATTTTGCTACCATACTGCCCTTCAGACTGCAACTCAGTTGCGTCTCTGTCTATGGTTTCCATTGAAACAGTGATTTCCACTGCTCTTGTAAATGTAAGCTGTGCTTCACCTAGGAGCCATTTTGAATGCTTTCTTGTAATATTCCACAAAATAAACAATCCCTTAGTGTATTATTAATCCTATCACCAAACTGACAATGCTCAGACAACCTCTTCAAATCGGCCATGTACGCTGAAATGGACTCACTTTCTTTTTGATTCCACTTAAGAAACCTAACGTGTTCTGCAATCAACAACGGCTTTGGTTCCAAATGTCCATGATTTACTTTGACAGTATCAGGAGAGCTCACTTCTGCAGGTTTGAAGCAAACCCTATGCCTTTAAGCCCAATGAACTCAGTAAAATTGGCACTCGCTTCTCATTAGTTATTTCATTTGCTTCAAGATATTGTTCCAATAGTTCAGTATACATGAACCAATTGGTTGTTATGTAATCTCTTCAATGTAGCTAGCCATTTATGATTTTTTTAGTGATTATTCTCACCCAGTTCTCACTCTTTATGAACCCTGAATTCGTCCGTTCACTGCCTTTCTTTTGAACTCTATGTCGTTGCACATGTTAGGCTGTTTCTTTTAATGACCGTTCCTCGCAGCGTTTTATTTTAGTTCAAATGACTCGCTCCTCTTTGACAGGTCAGTAGCCGTCTTGGGTTTGTTTTAAAAATACCTCGCTGCCGATGTTATGTTTTGCACTTTAAAACGTTCAATTAATTCAAATAAAGATACGGGAGTCCAAGATTACGGGTGAAACTTCATCTTTGCTTTAATTGAGGCACACACATATCACGTGGTGGCGGGATGACGTGTGCAATTAACATATTTCTACATATAACCCTTAATTAATTATTTAAATGAACAAGAATAATTCATCAACTATTACAGGTCCCGTTGAAGGGTCTCAGCCCGAAACGTCGACTGCACTCTTTTCCATAGATGCTACCTAGTCTGCTGAGTTCCTCCAGCATTTTGTGTGTGTTCCCTCATTAACAAGGCAATTTAGCCCACAGAACTGCTGCTCACTGGATGATTTTTTTTGATTATCACATCATTCTCTGTAAACTCGAGAGTCTGTTCTGTGTGAAAATCTCAGGAGATCGGCAGTTTCTGAGATGCTCAAAGCACCCAGTCTGGCACCAACAATCATCCCACAGTCAAAGTTACTTAGATCATATTCCTTCCCCATTCTGATGTTTGGTCTGAGCAACAACTGAACCTCTTGACCATGTCTGTACGCTTTTATGCATTGAGTTGCTGCCACATGATTGGCTGATTAGTTTCGGGGGAACTCGAATGAACAAGGCTGCAAGTTGCAACATCTAAACAGCAAGCTGTTGGTCTCCCCTCTTGTCTGTTGCAGGAACAGTATCTCTCTCTCTCCCTCCCTTGCGAGAGAGAGAGAGTCTGTCTGAGATGGTCAGTAATTTTTGATGGACTCTAGGTCATGGTCTCTGGGGCTTTGCTATTGCTTGCGTGGTGAGTGGAGGGGGGTTGATGTTTCGGCTGCAGCAAAGCGAGGGAAAGGGCGAGGGTTAGTGCTTTTGCCTCTGCTTGTGTGTGGGAGTGGGGAGGGGTCACTGGGGTTCTGACATTCTGTGTCATTCATTCTTTGGGGATTTTCTTCTGTTATGTGGATGTCTGTGAAGAGTAAGAATTTCAGGTTGTATACTGTAAACATTCTCTGATATTAAATGAAACCACCGAAAGACCGATTAACAAGCGGGTATACCTAAAGTGGCCATTGAATGTAGATACTATGCTTACCCGCTGTATTTTTTTGTCCTAATACAAACACTGTGATATTTGTTTTGCACAGTTTTGTTACAAGGAGACGCTGAGATGTTTTAAGAGTGAACTTTTTGTCTTGGGCTTTGAATTTGATGGAGTTTGGAAGCAAAATGTGTCTCAGCTCATTTCCAAATTAAGTGACAGACTCGAGTACTTCACTTTACACCTGGTAAGTCTCACTATTCTTCCGCAAACATCTGTTAAGTCTTTGGTGTCACCACAGCAGAGACTTCACGGGGTTGAGTGACTTGGAAACAAATACAGGGAGTTACATTTTTAAAACTTTGTAAAAGTTTAAAGGCAATTTATTATCAAAGTACATATATATCACCAGAGGCATACTGGTTGGTAGGTTAAGTAGTCATTGTAAATTGTCTCATGATTAGGCTAGGGTTAAAACAGGGATTGCTGGACAGTATAGCTCGAAGGGCCACAATGACCTGTTCCGCACTGATCTCAATAAATAAAATAAATAGAAAGGTTGGCACAACATCGTGGGACGCAGGGCTGTGATGTTCTCTGTGCTGTCAGTGATCACAGTGTCTTATGTGATCTAAATGGTTCTACATTAATGACTCAATCTGGGATATATCTGGACAACGTGACATTGTTTCACGTGGACAAGGGGCTGGGATTGAAATTCAAGTCCAAGAGATCTGTCTCAAAGGTCAAAAAATTCAAATTAAATTTATTATCGAAGTACGTATACTTGTCACCAAATCCTGGTCTGAGTTTCGTTTTTTTGTAGGATTCACAGTAGAACAAAGAAATACAATAGAATCACTGGAAAAACTATGCACAAAGACTGACAAACAACCAATATGCAAAAGAATACAAACTGTGTAAATACAAAAAGAAATTATATCTAAATAAGTGAATAAATAATTTTGAGGATATGAGTTATAGAGTCCTTGAAAGTGTGTCTGTTGGTTGTGGAACCAGTTCTGTGTTGAAGTGAGTGAAGTTATCCACGCCAGTTCAGGAGCCAGATGGTTGAACTGTCCCTGACCCTGGTGCTGTGGGATCTGGGGCTCCTCTTGGGTCCTTGATGATGCATGCTGCTTTCTTGTGTGTGTAATGCTCAGTTTGGTTAACATGTAACACCTCATGGTTGGAACATAAACAACATTTCAATGCAATAGCTGATTACAACAAGTTCACTAAGTTCCTCTGATTATGGAATGGAGCCTACATTTTTAGCCAAGTTTCCGTCACTCCTGAACTTCTCGCTCCTCGTCTACTTCATTTACATGTTGGTTTTGGACCTGATCCTGTGAGAGGTATAGAGGATGTACAGGAATCACAGGAAAGGAATTCATTTGGAAAATCTCTTCCACACATGGAGCTTCTGATGTTCTCTTGAATGGGTTCCATGGTGTTTCTTTGTTTTGTGGTGCCTATGGGAGGATGAACTAGTGAGCTGTATTCTGTGTACATACTTGTATAATAAATGCCTTTGACTCCTTGAATATTTGAATCTTTAATTCTTTAAATCTTTGAACCTGCGAATCTCCACATATGCCACATCAAAGTGTTATACTGGACAGGTCCAAAGACGTATAGATTACAAGGTTAGTTGGGTGTTACTGGAGCCCTTTTGACAGGAAGAGCCTGTTGCTGTGCTGTACCTCGAAGGAATTTGGATTGACCATAAGCTATAGGAGCAGAATTAGGCCCATCAGCCCATCAAGTCTGCTCCGCCATTTCATCAAGGCTGATCTATTTTCCTTCTCAGCTCCAATCTCCTGCCTTCTCCCCGTATCCCTTCATGCCCTGACTAATCAAGAACCTATCAACCTCTGCCTTAAACATATCCAATCACTTGGCCTCCACAACACCCATGGCAATGAATTCCACAGATTCACCACCCTCTGGCTAAAGAAATTCCTCTTCATTTCCATTCTAAAAGGATGCCACTCTATTCTGAGGCTGTGTCCTTTGGTCCTAGACTTCCCCACCTTGAGATTCATTTTCCTGTGGGCTTACTGAATCAAGTTATCCCCACTGGTTCAAGAGCCTGATGGCTGAGGGTAATAACGGTTCCTGAATGTGGTGATGTGGGTGCTGAGGTCCCTGTACCTCCTTCTCGATGACAACAACAAGAAGAAGCATACCCTGGGCGGTCAAAGCTCAAAGTAAATTTATGATCAAAGTACATGTATGTCAGCATATAGAACCATGAGATTCATTTTCTTGCGGGAATACTCAATAAATCTAAAGAATAATAACCATTACAGATCAATGAAAGACCACACTTACTTGGGCGTTCAACCAGTGTGCAGAAAGCAGCAAACTGTGGAAATACAAAAAATAAGAAATAATAATTAATTGGAATAATTAATAAATAAGCAATAAATATTGAGATGTGATGAAGAGTCCTGGAAAGGGAGTCCATTGGTTGTGGGAACATTTCAATAATGGGGCAAGTGAAGTTATGCCTGTTAGGACTCAGGTCTATTCCAGGCTTTCCCGACAGGGGCAGACATAGTACTGTCACAGTCCCAATCGGTTATTCCCTGGTTCCCTTTAAATTTCCTTTTCTTTTTTTCTTTTTAAATCTTTTTATTAATTTTCAAAATTATAAATATAGTAACAATGTTGATACAAAGAGATTGGAATAATCTTAATAAGCATATACAAAAAGGATTTTAAGTAACATAGGTATATTAGACTTCCAAAATCATAATGAAATTAGTCATAAAAAAAGAAATAAAAAGAAATATATATGAACAAAGAAAAATCCCCAAAAGAAAACGAAAAAAAAACCCAAAAAGAAACAGAACAAAACAGGGCTAGACCAATATCTTGAATCAGACACATTCAGTAATGTCATCAACTCCGCTCCTCTATTCATATAATTTAAGTTAAAAATGATTCAGAAAGGTCAGATTACATCATATGAAAATGTTGCATAAAAGGTCTCCAAGTTTCTTCAAATTTAACCGAAGGATCAAAAATATCACTTCTAATTTTCTCTAAATTTGGACTTAATATAGTTTGAGAAAACCATTGGAATGTAGTAGGAGGATTGATTTCCTTCCAGTTCAACAAAATAGATCTTCTAGCCATTAAAGTAACAAATGCTATCATCCGACAGACTGAAGAAGACAAAGATCTATGTTCTACCATTGGCAATCTAAAAATTGCCATAATGGGATGGGGTTTTAAATCAAAACATAGAACTGTTGAAATAGTATCAAAAATATCTTTCCAATATTTTTCCAAAAGAGGACAGGACCAAAACATATGAGTTAAAGAAGCCACCTCAGAGTGACATCTATCACAAATAGGGTTTATATGGGAATAAAAACGATCTAATTTATCTTTGGACATATGAGCTCTATGTACTACTTTAAATCTATTAAATTTTTTGATGATTACTAGGAAAGTTGACGAGGGTAAAACGGTGAATGTTATCTATATGGACTTCAGTAAGGCCTTTGACAAGGTTCCACGTGGAAGGTTAGTTAGGAAGGTTCAATCATTAGGCATTAATATGGAAGTAGTAAAATGGATTCAGCAGTGGCTAGATGGGAGATGCCAGAGAGTAGTGGTGGATAACTGTGTGTCAGATTGGAGGACGGTGTGTAGTGGTGTGCCTCAGGGATCTGTACTGGGTCCAATGTTGTTTGTCATATATATTAATGATCTGGATGATGGGGTGGTAAATTGGATTAGTAAGTATGCAGATGATACTAAGATAGGTGGTGTTGTGGATGATGAGGTAGGTTTTCAAAACTTGCAGAGAGATTTAGGACAGTTAGAAGAGTGGGCTGAGAGATGGCAGATGGAGTTTAATGCTGAAAAATGTGAGGTGCTACATTTTGGTAGGACTAATCAAAATAGGACATACATGGTAAATGGTAGGGCATTGAAGAATGCAGTAGAACAGAGGGATCTAGGAATAATGGTACATAGTTCCCTGAAGATGGAATCTCATGTGGATAGGGTGGTGAAGAAAGCTTTTGGTTTGCTGGCCTTTATTAATCAGAGCATTGAGTATAGGAGTTGGGATGTAATGTTGAAGTTGTATAAGGCATTGGTAAGGCCAAATCTGGAGTATTGTGTACAGTTCTGGTCACCGAATTATAGGAAAGATGTCAATAAATTTGAGAGAGTACAGAGGTTTACTAAAATGTTGCCTGGGTTTCATCTCCTAAATTACAGAGAAAGGTTGAACAAGTTAGGTCTTTATTCTTTGGAGCGTAGAAGGTTGAGGGGGGACTTGATAGAGGTGTTTAAAATTATGAGGGGGATAGATAGAGTTGACGTGGTTAGACTTTTTCCATTGAGAGTTGGGAAGATTTAAACAAGAGGACATGGGTTGAGAGTTAGAGGAAAAAAGTTTAGGGGTAACATGAGGGGGAACTTCTTCACTCAGAGAGTGGTAGCTGTGTGGAACGAGCTTCCAGCAGAAGTGGTTGAGGCAGGTTCGATATTGTCGTTTAAAGTTAAATTGGATAGATATATGGACAGGAAAGGAATGGAGGGTTATGGGCTGAGTGCAGGTCAGTGGGACTAGGATAGGGTAAGTGTTCGGCACGGACTAGAAGGGCCGAGATGGCCTGTTTCTGTGCTGTAATTGTTATATGGTTAAATTGTATTAATGTATGTTTAGCACATATAGAGGAAGTACTAACTAATTGAAAAATTTTATCCCATTTCTCTATAGGTAGACAAAGTTGAAGTTCCCTTTCCCATTCATTTTTAATCTTATCAGATATACCTGGCTGTAATTTCATAGTTATATCATCGATAATTGCTATTAATCCCTTCTGAAAAGGATTTAAACCTAAAATTTTATCAATAATATCAATAGGATATGAAGACGGAAAGGTAGGCAAAATAGTATTTAAAAAATTTCTTATTTGTAAGTATCTAAAAAAATGGGATCTTGGCAAATCAAATTTCTTAGATAACTGCTCAAAAGACATAAAACAGTTATCCAGAAATAAGTCACGAAAACATATTACACCTTTCGTTTTCCATATCAAAAAGGCTTGGTCCATAACCGAGGGTTGAAAAAAGAAATTAGATATAATAGGACTTGATAACATCAATTCATTCAGGCCAAAAAATTTAAGAAATTGAAACCACATTCACAATGTATGTTTAACTATAGTGTTAAACATTTGTTTATTCAATTTAGATAGTACAAAAGGAAGTGAAGTTCCTGAAATGGAAGCTAAAGAAAACCCTTGTACAGAGTGGCCTTCAAGGTTTACCCAATATGGGCTTAGAGTTATATTCCAATCTTGCGTCCAAAATATTAAATATAGAATATTAATTGCCCAATAATAAAATCTTAGGTTAGGCAATGCCAAACCACCCTCTTTCTTGGATTTCTGTAAGTATTTTTTACTTAATCTTGGATTTTTATTTTGCCATATATAAGAGGAAATTTTAGAATCGATAGTATCAAAAAAGGATTTAGGAATAAAAATTGGTATCGTTTGAAATAAATATAAAAATTTAGGTAAAATAATCATGTTAATAGCATTGATTCGGCCAATCAATGATAGAGACAATGGGGACCGCTTAGTAATCAGTTGTTTAACCTGATTAATTAATGGTAAAAGGTTGAAATTGAATAAATCCTTATGTCTCTTAGTAATTTTAACTCCTAGATAAGTAAAATAGTCAGTAGTCACTCTAAATGGAGAATTTCTATAAGTGGGGACCTGCATATTTAATGGAAAGTTTACTCTTACCTAGGTTCAGTTTATAACCAGAAAAACTACTAAACTGAGCAAGCAAAGTTAATACAGCCGGAATAGATTTCCCTGAGTTAGAAATATATAATAGTAGATCATCTGCATATAGTGATAATTTATGAGTCTCATTTCCACGGGTAATGCCAAATATATTAGGGGAGTCACGAATAGCAATAGCTAGCGGTTCCAAAGCAATATCAAATAGTAGTGGACTAAGAGGACAACCCTGCCTAGTACCATGGAATAAATGAAAAAGAGGGGATCTTTGATTGTTAGTAAATACCGACCCTTTAAGTTTCCTTTCTGTCACGACCGGGACCATTGACTCCTTGCTTTCCTTTAATTCATTGTTTCCCCGTGTTTCTTGGGCTCTGTAATTAAAGGCACTTGATTCTCAGCTGAACGGTCAGTATATAGTGTCGGGCTTACAGCTGCTTGGGGCTAGACCATCACCTGACGTCACCTCACGTCACCGAAGCACGTGCGAGCAAGTCACCTTGCCAGAGCAAGTCAAGTCTCCTCCCCGAAGCGAGTGCCAGTAAGTCGCCTCTCCTCGCCAGATCCAGCCTGTCAAGTTACTGTGCCTGAGCGAGCCCGCTATGCTATCTCGCCAGAGCGAGTCCGTCAAGTTAACCTGCCAGAGTGAGTCTAGAGCTGCTGTCTGTAGTTCTGGGGCCGAGTCGAGATCTCACCGCTACGTGGAGCCACTTCGTGCCAGGATAAAAGAATTGTCTATCATTGTGTTTTGTCTCTTTGTGTCCTCGTCTGCTCTGGGTAGGTCCGGCCGTTTGCCGCTACCTTGAGTTGGGAACTGTCTCTTTGTGTCCTCGCCTCTGCTGGGTAGGTCCAGCCGTTAGCTGCTACCCTGAGTTGGGAACTGTCTCTTCGTGTCCTCGTCTCCGCTGGGTAGGTCCAGCCATTTGCTGCTACCCTGAGTTGGGAACTGTCTTTTCGTGTTCTGTGTTCTGTGCCCTGTGTCTAGGAAGAGTCCCAGCTCTGTGTTCCAGTGTTCCGAGTTCTAAGTCCAGGCTCCAATGTTCCGAGTTCCAAGTCCAGGCTCCGATGTTCCGAGTTCCAAGTCCAGACTCCAGGGTTCTGGAAGCAAACATCATACCATCTGTAAAAAAGCTGACGATGAGAAATGGATAGCTTCTACAACAGGATAATAATCCTAAACACACCTCAAAATCCACAATGGACTACCTCAAGAGGTGCAAACTGAAGGTTTTGCCATGGCCCTCACTGTCCCCTGACCTAAACATCATCAAGAATCTGTGGATAGACCTCAAAAGAGAAGTGCATGCAAGATGGCCCAAGAATCTCACAGAACTAGAAGCCTTTTGCAAGGAAGAATGGGTGAAAATTCCCCAAACAAGAATTGAAAGACCCTTAGCTGGCTACAAAGAGCATTTACAAGTGGTGATACTTGCCAAAGGGGGTGTTACTAAGTACTGACCATGCAGGGTGCCCAAACTTTTGTTTCAGGTGCTTTTCCTTTTTTGTTATTTTGAAACTGTAAAAGGTGGAAATAAAAAAAGTAATCTTGCTTAAAATATTAAAGAAATGTGTCATCTTTAACTTTATGCTTTTAGGAAATCGGGTCATCTTTTACTCGCTTGGCTATTCACAGTAACAGAAATTTTGAACAGGGGTGCTCAAACTTTTGCATGTGACTGTGTGTATGTATGTACTGTAATTCACAGTTTTCCTTTTCTCTCTGTTCTCATGTATTGCATTGCACCATTGCTGCTAGGTTAATAAATTTCACAACAATTCCCAGTGGTATTAAATGATTCTGATTCTGATTCCTGATTGGCCATTCCCCTTGCAGTCCCCTTTGGTTCAAGAGCCTGATGGTTGAGGGCGATCATCAGCAAACACATTTTATGCCTTATCCAGACTTCCAAAGAACCTTTGGATTTCAAAAACATCAGGATCTTACAGTAAATACATAAATAGAACATAGCTTTCATGCACAATTGGATGGGAAAAGTTACTCTAGCATTAAATGCAGTGTAATTTGTGGTTTCAAAGCAATAGGAAGTGAATTTCAGCTCATTACCTGGTGAGTGATGAGCTGAAATTCAGATCCTGACACCAAACGTCAGAATCATTTTTATAAACTATCCAAGGTGATTCAGAGGAACAGCTAATAGGAAAGGTGGGGGTGGACATTGAAGGCCCCAGGTTGCCAGGGAGGCTGGTGCCCATGATGGAGCTGAGTGTGTTCACAACCCCTGCAGCTCATATTGAAGATCCCATGGCCACCCCCTCAAAGAACATGGACTCAGCCAGGTATACTGGCTGGGACTGGTCTCCCAAACGCTTGCAGCAGAGAAGACAGAAGCTGCTGGAAAAACTTAGCAAGTCAGGCAGCGTTCATGGTGAGATAGAATAAATTAATATTCAGGTTTCTACTAGCAAACCTATCACTAAAGACCGTCACCATCCAGGACAATGCCCTTTTCTCAATACTACCATCAGACAGAAAGATGAGCACGCACACTAAAAACAGAACACTGCAGTGCCACATTTATTCTATCCTAACTTATGGAAGTGAATGCTGGACCGTTTCTCCAGCAATGGAAAAGAGACTAGAAGCAGCTGAATTATGGTTCTACAGGAGAATGTTAAAAATATCATGGACCACACACACATCAAATGAAGAAGTTCTCAGAAGAGCCCAAGCAGTTTGATCACTCATACCAACAATAAGAGAAAGACAACTCAGATTCCTAGGACATATCATGTGGAAAGATGAACTAGAAAAACTCATACTCTCTGGAAAGATTGAGGGGGGCAAATCTAGAGGAGGACCTCGGCTTATGTACATCAAAAGCTTAGCCAGGTGGCTACACATCGAGGAAATGGAAGTCATCCAAAAAACGAAGGATAGATCTACATGGAAAACCATGGTTACCAACGTCTGCATCGGATATGGTACCCAGACAGACAGACAGACCATCAGGGAGGAGGTACAGGAGCCTAATGACACACACTCAACAAATCTTCCTCTCTGCGATCAGATTTCTTAACAACCCCACTGTTCCTCTTCAGAATCAGAGTCAGGTTTAATATCACTGGCATATGTCATGAAATATGTTTTTTTACTGTAGTGGTACTTTATAATTCATAATAATAAGAACTGTAAATAACAATAAATATATACAAAAAAGAAATCATTTAATTTTTAATTTAAATAATTTAAGTTTAAAAAATGGGTGGCGGGTTGGAGGTACACCTTCCCTCTGCTAACCTGCAGATCACCCTTGGACAAGGTGTGGTGCCTGCTTAGCCTCCGATCAGGGTCACGTGAAGACATGAGAGCAGGTGGTGGATGGTCGTATGAACAGCCGGTGCAGATCACAAGTCCTGGTTATGTGACCACTGATGCCAGGCAGACAATCTCTGAAGAGTATTGATAATGGCTGAGGTCACCCGTCTTGTAAAACACTGGCCAGAAAAAGGCAATGGCAAACCAATTCTGTAGAAAAATTTGCCAAGAACAATCATGATCATGGAGAGACTGTGATCACCCATGTCATATGACACTGCGCATAATGATGATGATGGCTGTAAAGGAGGCTTTTGAGAGGGTGCAGAAGAGGCTCACCAGGATGCTGCCTGGACTGGAGAGTGTGAGCTATAAGGAGGGATTGGACAAACTTGAGTTCTTTTCTCTAGTGTTCAAGACTGAGCGGAGACCTGATAGAAGTTCATAGAATTATGAGAGGTGAAGGTTGTATAAAGTACCAGAGTCTTTTTCCCAAGATCCAGATATCAAACAGTAGAGGACTTGCGTTTAAGGTGAGAGGGGTTAGATTTAAAGGAGATGTACATGGCACGTTTCATCTACACAGAGTTTGGTGCTTGTCTGGAATGGGCTGCCACAGGAGGTTGTGGAAGCAAATACAATCGATGTGTTTAAGAGGCTGCTTGACAGTGACATGCAGTGAATGGTTCAATGGTTCCATTTCATATCAGAGAGTGTATAAAGTATACAACCTGAAATCCTTATTCTTCACAGACATCCACAGAACAAAAGATAAACCCCGAACGGGCTGCAGGGTCCCACTCCAAAGGCATACATCTTCCAGGCCGCTCCTGAAGACATTGAAAAATGCTCGGCAGGATCGGAGAGCAGGAACCCACTGCTGCATAGAACCGCAAGAGGGATATGGAAGAGATGTAGTTTAATTCGGCACTGTGTTCAGCACACTGTGAGCTGGAGGGCCTGCCCCGGTGCTGGACCGTTTTATGCTCTTTGACCCCTGCCTCACAGACCAGGGTTCGATGCTGGTGGTGGGTACTCACTGTGTGCAATTTGCACATTTCCTGTGTGACAAACTCTTCACGGGTAGGCAACAATTCCTGCTTACTGCTGCCAGAGGAAGGTGTCTGCATTCGACCGGTCTCTCTTCCTCTCCCTCTTGTTCAATGCTGCCAGGTGGTGGTGCCAAAGTCTTAGGTCTTGGGCAAGGTTTAATCGACGCGATTTGTGGATGTGACGCTGTAGTTCACGTTATGATGTGTTTTTGGTTTCTGGTCGCTCCTTTTTTGATAGCTATTTTGGGCAATTTTGACCAAAGCAGACTGACTCTGCGGCTTACAATCAATGAACAATACAGAGCTAGATTGAACTGAACTGAGCTGAAACTGAACATTCCATGACTGTTTCAAAGACTCTGTGGTTTGACCTTTTATATTCTGTGTCTTTTGTTCTCTTTTTGCCACGTGCATGATTGGTTCTTTCTTTGTGCATTGGGGGTTCGATGTTTTTCGTGGAGAAGTTTGCACGGTGTTTCTTTGTTTTGTGGCTGTCTGCAGGAAGACAAATCTCAGGGTTAGGGTTAGGTTATTATACTTTGATAATAAATGTTCTCTGAACCTTTGAAGCTTCAATCCACAATTTCGATCAGTACAGGTGCACCATATGGCTGCTCTCCTCACTTTACACTCATGACTGTGAGGCTTAAGTACAGCTCTGGTGCCATATTTAAGTTTGCTGACAACTGCACTGTCATTGTCCAAAACAAGGGTGGTGATGAATTGGCATGTAGGAGGGAGAGATTGAAAAGCTGGCTGAAATGTGCCACAATAACCTCCTCTCACTCAACATCAGAAAAGCAAGGAGCTGCTTGTTTCCTACAAGAGGAAGTGTTTGCTATGGGACTGGGGGAGGAGAGGGTCAGTAACTTTAAATTCCTTGGCGTTATCGTACTTGAGGATCTGTCCTGGGACCAGCACACAAGTGCCATCACAAAGGAGGCGTGACAGTGCCTCTACCTTCTTAGAAGTTTACGCAGTTTCATCATGTCGTCTAAAACTTTGACAAATTTCTACAGATGTGCAGTGGAGAGTGCATTGGCTGGCTGCATCATGGCCTGGTATGGAAACACCAATGCCCTTGAATGGAAAATCCTCCTAAGTAGTGGAAAAATCAACAACAGGTGACGGATACAGCAAATGTCATGACAAAGAAAGCCTTCCCTGCCATTGTGCACATCTACAAAGAGCACTACCCGAGAAAGCAATCAGACACCTCCAACGCCAAGGCCTCGCTCACTGGGATGGATGTACTGAAGATATTAATCATTGTAAAGAAGTGTGAATTCATGGACATGGTAACCATTGTTATCTAGTGTAAACTAGTCCTGATGAAGGGTCTCGGCCCGAAAAGTTGACTACTTACTCCCCTCATACCTTTGCCTGACCTGCTGAGTTCTTCCAGTATTTCCAGCACCTGCAGAATCTCTTGTGTAAACTAGCAAGAGTGTTAACCATTGTAAACAAGTGTGAATGAGCATTATCTGGTGCAATTATTTATTTATTTGTTTGTTTATTGAGATACAGCACATAACTGGGCTATTCAGTCCTTCAAGCCATGCCACCCAGCAAACCCCCGATTTAACCCTGGTCTAATCACAGGACTATTTACAATGACCGATTAACCTACTAACCGGTACATCTTTGGACTGTGGGAGGAAATTGGAGAAAAATCATGCATCATGGGGAGAATTGAAGCTGTGTCATTGGTATCGTAAAGCGCTGTGCTAACCACTATGCTACTATGCCCGGGATTGTTAACCATTGAAAGCTAGCAAAAATGAGTGTAAACTCATGGAGATGTTAACCATCATAAGATAGAGTAAACTAGTGAGGGAGTTAGTCACTGTAAACCATTGGGGGTGTCAGTCACTGTGAACCAGTGGGGGTGTCAATCACGGTAAAACAGTGTGATTTTTTGTCACTGTAAACCAGTGGGGGTGACGGACACTGTAAACCAGTGGCGGTGATGGTTACTGTAAACCAGTGGGGTTGACCGTCGCTGTAAACCAGTGGTGATGTCAGTCACTGTAAACCAGTGGGGGTGTTAGTCACTGTAAACCAGTGGGGGTGACAGTCACTGTAAACCAGTGGGGGTGATAGTCGCTGTGAACCAGTGGGGGTGTCAGTTGCTGTAAACCAGTGGGGGTGTTAGTTGCTAAACCAGTGGGGGTGTTGGACATTGTAAACCAGTGGGGGTGTTAGTCACTGTAAACTAGTGGGGTTGTCAGTCACCGTAAACCAGTGGGGACATTCATCACTGTAAACCGGTGGGTCTGTTAGTCACTGTAAACCAGTGGGAGTGTTAGTCACTGTACACCAGTGGGGGTGTCAGTCGCTGTAAACCAGTGGGGGTGTCAGTCACTATAAACCAGTGGGGTTGACAGTTGCTGTAAACCAGTGGGGGTGTCAATCACAGTAAAACAATGTGATTTTTTTGTCACTGTAAACCAGTGGGGGTGGCGGTCACTGTAAACCAGTGGAGGTGATAGTCGCTGTGAACCAGTGGGGGTGTCAGTTGCTGTAAACCAGTGGGGGTGTTAGTCACCGTAAACCAGTGGGGGTGTTAGTCACTGTAAACCAGTGGTGATGTCAGTCACTGTAAACCAGTGGGGGTGTTAGTCACTGTAAACCAGTGGGGGTGACAGTCACTGTAAACCAGTGGGGGTGATAGTTGCTATAAAGCAGTGGGAGTGTTAGTCACTGTACACCAGTGGGGGTGTCAGTCGCTGTAAACCAGTGGGGGTGTCAGTCACTATAAACCAGTGGGGTTGACAGTTGCTGTAAACCAGTGGGGGTGTCAATCACAGTAAAACAATGTGATTTTTTGGTCACTGTAAACCAGTGGGGGTGGCGGTCACTGTAAACCAGTGGAGGTGATCGTCGCTGTGAACCAGTGGGGGTGTCAGTTGCTGTAAACCAGTGGGGGTGTTAGTCACCGTAAACCAGTGGGGGTGTTAGTCACTGTAAACCAGTGGTGATGTCAGTCACTGTAAACCAGTGGGGGTGATAGTCGCTGTGAACCAGTGGGGGTGTTAGTTGCTAAACCAGTGGGGGTGTTGGACATTGTAAACCAGTGGGGGTGTTAGTCACTGTAAACTAGTGGGGTTGTCAGTCACCATAAACCAGTGGGGACATTCATCACTGTAAACCGGTGGGTCTGTTAGTCACTGTAAACCAGTGGGAGTGTTAGTTGCTATAAACCAGTGGGAGTGTTAGTCACTGTAAACCAGTGGGAGTGTTAGTCACTGTACACCAGTGGGGGTGTCAGTCGCTGTAAACCAGTGGGGTGTTAGTCACTGTAAACCAGTGGGAGTGTTAGTCACTGTAAACCAGTGGGGGTGTCCATCACTGTAAACCAGTGGGAGTGTTAATTGCTATAAACCAGTGGGAGTGTTAGTCACTGTACACCAGTGGGAGTGTTAGCTGCTATAAACCAGTGGGGCTGTTAGTCACTGTAGACTGGTGGGGCATTTATCACTGTAAACCAGTGTGGTATTTTGTCACTGTGAACCAGTGGGGATGTTTGTCACTGCGAATCAGTGAGGAATTTTTGTCACTGTAAACCAGTGAGCGGTTTTTCCACTGTAAACCAGTGAGGGATTTTTGTCACTGTAAACCATGGGGGATTTTTGTCACTGTAAACCAGTGGGGGATTTTGTCACTGTAAACCAGTGGGGGATTTTGTCACTGTAAACTAGTGAGGGGTTTTGTCACTGTAAACCAGTGAGGGATTTTTGTCACTGTAAACCATGGGGGATTTTTGTCACTGTAAACCAGTGAGGGATTTTGTCACTGTAAACTGGTGAGGGGTTTTGTCACTGTAAACCAGTTTGGGATTTTGTCACTGTAAACCAGTTTGGGATTTTGTCACTGTAAACTAGTGAGGGGTTTTGTCACTGTAAACCAGTTTGGGATTTTGTCACTGTAAACCAGTGAGGGATTTTTGTCACTGTAAACCATGGGGGATTTTTGTCACTGTAAACCAGTGAGGGATTTTGTCACTGTAAACTGGTGAGGGGTTTTGTCACTGTAAACCAGTGAGAGGTTTTGTCACTGTAAACCAGTGAGGGATTTTTGTCACTGTAAACCATGGGGGATTTTGTCACTGTAAACCAGTGAGGGATTTTGTCACTGTAAACCAGTTTGGGATTTTTCACTGTAAACTAGTGAGGGGTTTTGTCACTGTAAACCAGTTTGGGATTTTGTCACTGTAAACTAGTGAGGGGTTTTGTCACTGTAAACTAGTGGGGGATTTTGTCACTGTAAACCATGGAGGATTTTGTCACTGTAAACTAGTGAGGGGTTTTGTCACTGTAAACCAGTTTGGGATTTTGTCACTGTAAACTAGTGAGGGGTTTTGTCACTGTAAACCAGTTTGGGATTTTGTCACTGTAAACTAGTGAGGGGTTTTGTCACTGTAAACCAGTTTGGGGTTTTGTCACTGTAAACCAGTGAGGGGTTTTGTCACTGTAAACTAGTGAGGGGTTTTGTCACTGTAAACCATGGGGGATTTTGTCACTGTAAACTAGTGAGGGGTTTTGTCACTGTAAACCAGTTTGGGATTTTGTCACTGTAAACCAGTTTGGGGTTTTGTCACTGTAAACCAGTGAGGGGTTTTGTCACTGTAAACCAGTTTGGGGTTTTGTCACTGTAAACCAGTGAGGGGTTTTGTCACTGTAAACTAGTGAGGGGTTTTGTCACTGTAAACCAGTTTGGGATTTTGTCACGGTAAACCAGTGAGGGGTTTTGTCACTGTAAACCAGTTTGGGATTTTGTCACTGTAAACTAGTGAGGGGTTTTGTCACTGTAAACCAGTTTGGGATTTTGTCACTGTAAACTAGTGAGGGGTTTTGTCACTGTAAACCAGTTTGGGATTTTGTCACTGTAAACTAGTGAGGGGTTTTGTCACTGTAAACCAGTTTGGGATTTTGTCACTGTAAACTAGTGAGGGGTTTTGTCACTGTAAACCAGTTTGGGATTTTGTCACTGTAAACTAGTGAGGGGTTTTGTCACTGTAAACCAGTTTGGGATTTTGTCACTGTAAACTAGTGAGGGGTTTTGTCACTGTAAACCAGTGGAGGATTCAGTCACTGTAAACCAGTGAGGGATTTTTGTCACTGTAAACCATGGGGGATTTTTGTCACTGTAAACCAGTGAGGGATTTTGTCACTGTAAACTGGTGAGGGGTTTTGTCACTGTAAACCAGTGAGAGGTTTTGTCACTGTAAACCAGTGAGGGATTTTTGTCACTGTAAACCATGGGGGATTTTGTCACTGTAAACCAGTGAGGGATTTTGTCACTGTAAACCAGTTTGGGATTTTGTCACTGTAAACTAGTGAGGGGTTTTGTCACTGTAAACCAGTGGGGGATTTTGTCACTGTAAACCAGTTTGGGATTTTGTCACTGTAAACTAGTGAGGGGTTTTGTCACTGTAAACTAGTGGGGGATTTTGTCACTGTAAACCATGGGGGATTTTGTCACTGTAAACTAGTGAGGGGTTTTGTCACTGTAAACCAGTTTGGGATTTTGTCACTGTAAACTAGTGAGGGGTTTTGTCACTGTAAACCAGTTTGGGGTTTTGTCACTGTAAACTAGTGAGGGGTTTTGTCACTGTAAACCAGTTTGGGATTTTGTCACTGTAAACCAGTGAGGGGTTTTGTCACTGTAAACCAGTTTGGGATTTTGTCACTGTAAACTAGTGAGGGGTTTTGTCACTGTAAACCAGTTTGGGATTTTGTCACTGTAAACCAGTGAGGGGTTTTGTCACTGTAAACCAGTTTGGGATTTTGTCACTGTAAACTAGTGAGGGGTTTTGTCACTGTAAACCAGTTTGGGATTTTGTCACTGTAAACTAGTGAGGGGTTTTGTCACTGTAAACCAGTGGGGGATTTTGTCACTGTAAACCAGTTTGGGATTTTGTCACTGTAAACTAGTGAGGGGTTTTGTCACTGTAAACTAGTGGGGGATTTTGTCACTGTAAACCATGGGGGATTTTGTCACTGTAAACTAGTGAGGGGTTTTGTCACTGTAAACCAGTTTGGGATTTTGTCACTGTAAACTAGTGAGGGGTTTTGTCACTGTAAACCAGTTTGTGGTTTTGTCACTGTAAACTAGTGAGGGGTTTTGTCACTGTAAACCAGTTTGGGATTTTGTCACTGTAAACCAGTGAGGGGTTTTGTCACTGTAAACCAGTTTGGGATTTTGTCACTGTAAACTAGTGAGGGGTTTTGTCACTGTAAACCAGTTTGGGATTTTGTCACTGTAAACCAGTGAGGGGTTTTGTCACTGTAAACCAGTTTGGGATTTTGTCACTGTAAACTAGTGAGGGGTTTTGTCACTGTAAACCAGTTTGGGATTTTGTCACTGTAAACTAGTGAGGGGTTTTGTCACTGTAAACCAGTTTGGGATTTTGTCACTGTAAACTAGTGAGGGGTTTTGTCACTGTAAACCAGTTTGGGATTTTGTCACTGTAAACTAGTGAGGGGTTTTGTCACTGTAAACCAGTTTGGGATTTTGTCACTGTAAACTAGTGAGGGGTTTTGTCACTGTAAACCAGTGGAGGATTCAGTCACTGTAAACCAGTGAGGGGTTTTTGTCACTGTAAACTAGTGGGGGATTTTGTCACTGTAAACCAGTTTGGGATTTTGTCACTGTAAACCAGTTTGGGATTTTGTCACTGTAAACTAGTGAGGGGTTTTGTCACTGTAAACCAGTGGAGGAATCTGTCACTGTAAACACTTTCTGCCTCTGCCTTCTCTGCAGAATGCATCGACCGGCTGCCAACGTTGTGAGATCTACGACGAGAAGTCAGCTGAAATTTTTCTCGGTAACCTAAGGCGCCTTCTGCAGTACCTCAACCGGTTTAGTTGTTCCAGATTACAGCTTTGACCATCAGCTCGAAAAGTGCCTCGTTATCTCCTGGACTCCCCATGGATGTGGAAATGGAGGCTACCTTCTGTGGACGGATTACAGCGAGACCACAGGCTTTCTGGGGGATGTCCCTGGTCTTCAGTAAGGAGAAGGAACATTCTGGAAAGGACACGGGACTCTGCATATGGACGCTGACTAAGGTTAGATGATCATGCAATATTTTACATGGGGGAGTAGTATTTGTGTTTATTATGGAATTGTGTCAGTACAATCTGTTCACTTTGTGGAACACGTCTTTGCTCTCCTGCTTCTAAAAATCAGGAGAAAAAAAAACACTTAACACTTAACCATTCAGCCCCCAACACAATTCCCAAATTCCTAGATGCACTATATGCGGCCTCTTCAAAGAGTCTGAGTACTTACGGCACAGAAAAGGCCTTCAGCCTGTATAGGCCTTGCCAACCTTTTATTCTGTCTAACCCTGTTGCTCCACACCCAGGCAACAGCCCTCCACATCCCTCCCATCTATGGAACTATCGTAATTTCTCTTAAATATTGCTATCAAAACTGCTCCACCACTTCCAATTGCTAGCATGGTCCTGTACTTAATACTATGATTTATGAAGGCCTATGTGTCTAAAGCTCTTTGTGTGACCCGATCTACTAATGCCACTTTCAAGGAATTCTGGATTTGTATTCCCAGATGAGGTGGAGATACATCACTACCAAAGGAGGTGGAAGTTGCTCCTTCCCTCCGCTAGGCTGCAGGTTACCGTTAGGCAAGGTGTAGCACCTGCTTAGCCCCTCACATCTCACACCACCACCAACCCCCCCCCACCGATCAAGGTCACGTGAAGCCACGGGAGCAGGTGGTGGATGGTCGTATGAGCAGCCGGTACATATCATAAGCTCTGGGTTATGCAACCACTGATGCCGGGCAGTCTCTGAAATTGATCATGGCTGGGGTCACCTGACTTGCAAAGACACTGCCCAGAAGAAGGCGTTGGCAAAACACTTCTGTGGAAAAAATTTGCCAAGAACGACTGTGGTCACCATGATTGCCCATGTCATTACAACAGGGCACATAATGATGATGACAATTCCCAGATCCCTCGGCTCTACCGCACTCCTCAGTGCCCTACCATTCACTGTGTACATCCTCCCCTAGTTTGTCCTCCCAAAGTGCAACACTTTCCACCTCTCTGTATTAAATTCCACCTGCCTTTTCTCCACCCATTTTACAAGTGGGTCCAAATCCTGCTGGAAGCTTTGGTAGCCTCTCACCGTGAGCAGTATGTGGCTGATTACTAAAACTGGGCGTGTTACTCACCCTCCCTGTGGAAAAGCAAGCCTTTCATTTTGACCCTATTAGTAACTGCTGTGTTCCAGGAAGCTGAATGTTCTCGATCCTACTGTTTAACCACTGACTGTTTCAGAGTTGAATATTTGCCCACATTCCATGCAGAACTCTCCATGATCTTCCCCAGGGTAATGGGGTCAGAAACATTGTCAAAATAAGGAACTGGCCATCTAGTAGATAAATGGGAGGAAAAATCCCTCCACAGGGAGTGGTGAGTCTTTATAACTGTCCGCCCAAAGAGGATCATGGGGACTCCGTCCTAGACAACCCCACGTGAATGCCTTTTTTTAAAATTTTAAGGAAATTTGGGGAAATGAGAGTATAGGGCACGACAGCAGAGGAGCAGGCCATTCAGCCCATCTAGTTTCTGCCAGACTGTTATTCTGCCTAATCCCTTTGACATACACCTCAACTTTTGCACTCACGTGCTTATCCAAATTTCTCCAAAATGTTAAAATCAAACCAACATTCACCACTTTTACCAGCAGCGCATTCCACACTCTTACCACCAACTGAATAAAGACATTCCCCGCTCATGTTTCCCTTAAATATTACACCTTTCTCCCTTAACCTATGACCTATAGTTCTAGACTCACTCAACTTCAGTGGAACAACACCTTATATTCTGTCACTCAGGTTGGAGGAACAACACCTTGTATTCCGTCTGGGTAGCCTCCAACCTGATGGCATGAACATTGACTTCTCTAACTTCCGCTAATGCCCCACCTCCCCCTCGTACCCCACCTGTTATTTATTTATATAAACACATTCTTTCTCTTTCTCTCCTTTTTCTCCCTCTGTCCCTCTGACTATACCCCTTGCCTATCCTCTGGGTTTCCCCCCTCCCCCTTTTCCTTCTCCCTGTCCCATGATCCCCTCATATCCCCTTTGACAATCACCTATCCAGCTCTTGGCTCCATCCCTCCCCCTCCTGTCTTCTCCTATCATTTTGGATCTCCCCCTCCCCCTCCCACTTTCAAATCTCTTACTAACTCTTCCTTCAGTTAGTCCTGACGAAGGGTCTCGGCCTGAAACATCGACTGCACCTCTTCCTAGAGATGCTGCCTGGCCTGCTGCGTTCACCAGAAACTTTGATGTGTGTTGCTTGAACTTCCAGCATCCGCAGAATTCCTCTTGTTTGCGTTCAGTGGAAAAAGCCTGCTTGCATTTACCCTACCTATGCCCCTTATAATTTTGTATAGCTCTGTAAAACCTCTCCTCATTCTCCTTCACTCCAGGGAATAAAGCCTTCCCCTCTTTTCATCCCTTTTCTATAACTCAAGTCCCAGAAACACCCTTGTAAGTTTTCTCAGCGCTCTTTCCATCTTATCGATAACTTTCCTGTTGGTAGGTGACTGGAACTGCACACAATACTCCAAATTAGTCCTCACTAATGTCTTCAATATAACATCCCATCTTCTGTACTCAGTACTTCGATTTATGATGGCCAATGTGCCTAAAGCTCTTTGTGTGACCCGATCTACATATAATGCCACTTTCAAGGAACTCTGGATTTGTATTCCCAGCTGAGGTGGAGATACATCACTACCAAAGGAGGTGGAAGGTGCTCCTTCCCTCCGCTAGGCTGTAGGTCACCCTGGGGCAAGTGCTTAGCCCCACCCCCGATCAGGGTCATGTGAAGTCATGGGAGCAGGTGGTGGATGGTCGTATGAGCAGCCGGTGCAGATCACAAGTCCTGGTTATGTGACCACTGATGCAATGCAGACAATCCCTGAAGAGTATTAATAATGGCTGGGGTCACCTGTCTTGTAAAGACACTGCCCAGAATAACGTAATTGCAGACTACTTATGTAGAAAAATTAGCTAAGAACAATCATGGTCACCATGATTGCCCACGTCATTACAACACGGCACATAATGATGATGACAATTCCCAGATCCCTCGGCTCTACCGCACTCCTCAGTGCCCTACCATTCACTGTGTACATCCTCCCCTAGTTTGTCCTCCCAAAGTGCAACACTTTCCACCTCTCTGTATTAAATTCCACCTGCCTTTTCTCCACCCATTTTACAAGTGGGTCCAAATCCTGCTGGAAGCTTTGATAGCCTCTCATTGTGAGCAGTATGTGGCTGATTACAAATATCTGGCCATGTTAGGGATAAAAGGCAGTTACTCACCCACCCTGAGGAAAAGCAAGCCTCTTGATTCAACCCTATTGGTAATCTCTGTGTCCTCAAAGTTGGGAGATTCCAGGAAACTGAATGACCTTAATCCTGCTGTTTAACTGCTGACTGTTTCAGAGTTGAACATTTGTCTGTGACCTACACAGAACTCTCTATAATCTTCCCAAGAGCAATAGGGTCAAAAACAGAGTTAAGATAAGAAACTGGCCACCCAGTAGTTAAATGGGAAGAGAAATCTCTTCCAAAGGAGGTGTCCCCCTCAAGTTCCTTCTCACCATTTCACATTTCAGTCTAAACCCATGACCTGTAGTTCTAGTCTTACCTGCCCCAGTGGAAAAAACCTGCTTGCATTTATCCTATCTATGCCCTGCATAATTTAGTATACCTCTATCAAATCTCCCCTCACTCTTTGATTGGAGAATATAATTGGGATTAGTGTAGGAAAGCGGAACTGTTACAGGTAAGTTGCAATGAAGTAAGAGGTCAGACGTGAATGGGTTACAGTGAAAGGTAGAACAGACATGAAAGGCTGAATGGCCCTCTCTTGCTTCTGTTCACTGTGTTTTCCTGAGAAGGCAATATTCATCTTCAAAGATCCCCATCATCTCACAGCTTCCATTGGGCAGAAGGTACAGAATCCTGATGTCCCACACCACCAGGTTCAGGAACAACTACATCCCTTCACCCATTCTGTCCTTCAACCAACTGGCACATCCCTAATCACCATGATCACCATGACCCTGTCTCACCAAATTATCCAAAAATGTCTAGTCTCTTACAAAAACACACATGCACGCACACACCACACTGCCTCTATATCTACCAGTTCCACTCTCCGCTGTGTAGGCGAAACTTCGTGATCTCGTGGTCATTGACTTGAACGGACCCACGTGTGAGTGCTAATCTTAAAAATACTCACCCACTTAGACTGGTGAGTTTGCTTGCCACACGATGGGTCACAAACATATCCTGGACGAGCCCCCAAATGTTGTGACTATGATCAAGGTCATGAACACTGAAGTTGATGCTATAGAAGTCTTTATTCTGCACAACAAGCAGGCATCATACAGTTACACTCTTGGAAGAAGAGGCCTCCTGACCCAATATTACATCATATGTTATATGTTAAAGAACAAAGGTTTCAATAGGACAATAGTTACATTGCATTCATAATGCTTCCTTTCAGTTGCACATAATTTTCAAACACCTAGATCTTCACACCAACACTCCCAAAATAATTGCCATTAATGGCAATTGTCTCTGGGCTGCATTGATGCATCTGCAGACATCTCAGGTGGATGGTTTACAATCGACCCCGGTCTGCAGCTCCAGGAAGACCACCGTTCTGAGCTGCACTTTAAACTCAATCTACAATCCAGGTTGGCTTGTTGCTGTTGAGATTAATATTGGCAATATTGCATAACTCCAGAATACACCCTAATGACAGTTAATTTGTGGTTTCATCCAGAGTCTACAAGTTAAAGGAAGGATTTACTTGGAAGGCTACAGAATAAATGAAGAATTTCTCCGAATGACCACGTCCGCTATAACAAGGCGCTTTGAACGAGACAGAAAACCATTTGGCAACTCAAAGGAAGATTGACAGAAGACCCTTCCCTCTTTTAAAAGATCATAGCAACTGCCTACTAGAAATGGGGAGACCGATTAGTATCTACCAGCACTGCCTGCACAGACTAGATGGGCTGAATGGCCTAATAATGGTCCTAGGTCTTAAGGTCTTATGGATCTTGTCTACACTTCTCACTGCCTTGGGAAAACAGCCAATATAATCAAAGACCACACCCATCCCAGACATTGTCATTTTTCCCCCTCTCCAATCAAAGCCTGGAAAGCATGTACCACAAGGGTCAAGGATACTGTTATAAAACTATTGAACATTTCCCTAGTATAAGATGGACTCTTACCTACCTCATTATGATTTTGCACCAATGTCTATTTGCACTGCACTTTCCCCACAGCTGTTACACTTGCGTAAGTATTCTATTGCTATTTGCCCTTGTACTACCTCAATGCTCTGATGAGATGAACTGATCTATATGGATGGCCTGCAAAACAAAGTTTTTTTTTATTGTAAATGTGACAATAATAAACCAATTTGCCTTTGCAATACCCAGTACAAATAATCTAGATGTTGATTGCAGCTTCCATTAAGGCAGCTTGTTATGCATAAATAATCTAGTGTGTAGTACCAGTGAGCTATTGCTCTGTGGGATGAGCTGAGGCATTGACCTAACACCTCTGAGGCCTAATGTCTGCAACTCTGAGAGACAGGGGCCAAGAACTTGATTCAAAGATTCAAAATACATTTATTATGCTGGACAGCAAACTTTTTTCGAAACTGTTGGTTCCTCAGAACTTTTTTTAAAATTTATGATAGCTTGAAGCTGAACACAAAAATATAATTTCAGACTACTTGTGTCATGAGGAAACAAGAAATTAACTGTTTTGAATATTATGTGTTTAAATTCGTAATGATGTGGACGCTTTGCAATAGCTCAACTAAGCTAAAAGTGATTTGTTGATGGTTTTTGTTTGTACTCAGTGTCTGAGGCTTCTCACTTAAGTGTCCAACAATAGTCAGCCAGCGTTGATGGATTCCAGTTGCCTTGAATCAGTTTCTCCATGACCGCAATGTCCTGGTGAAACTTTTCACCATGTTCATCACTGACAGCATCGAGATTGGCAGGGAGGGAGTCTAAATGGGAATGCAGCAAATGAATCTTTATGACATGTTGTACTTCATGGTTTTGTATGCTTGAAGCATGTTGTCAAACAGCTTCATATAGTTTGGTGCTCTATAATTGGCCAAAAGAATTTTCAACAAATCCTGAAATGCCTTCCATGTGATTTTCTCCAGTCCCACTAGAAGTTCTTCAAATTACCTATCATTGATGACCTCTTTGATTGTGGACCAACAAAAATGCCTTCCTTAATCTTGGCATCGGTTATTCTGACTTGAATTATGAATTGAAGTAACAAATACAGGCAATTTCAGAAAAAAAGGTGGACAGTAGGGAAATTTCACGGTGATTTTCAAGGTCAGCAGCCCAAAATCCATAAGAGACATCCAAAGGTATTCAGGAACCAAAATCTTTGTTGTCCAGTGTTATCAAATTATGTACGCAGTATACTATCCTGAGATTAATCTTCCCATAGGCGGCCATGAAACAAAGAAAGAAAATCATGAAACCCATTCAAAGAAAAACATCAAAACCCCAATGTGCAAAAACAAAAGAACAACTCACGCAGGTGGCAAAAACCGGAGTGAAAATCACAGTATATAAAGCACCAAACCACAAATGATGAACTGGTCTAGGCATATTCAGTTCAGTTCAATCCATTATCTGCAGGCTGCAGTGCCAGTAATTCCACAATAGCACCAGGCGATTGGAGGGAAGTATAGGGGGGATATCAGAGGTAAGTTTTCCCACTCAGAGAGTGGTGAGTGCACTGCCAGGGAGGGTGGTCGAGGCTGATACATTAGGGATATTTAATGAACTCTTAGGTAGGAACATGGATGATGGAAAATGGCTGTGTGGGAGGGAAGGGTTAGACTGAACACAAAATAATCTGCAGATGCTGGGGTCAAAGCATCTGTCTACAAGAAGGGTCAGAGCCGTCTCTATTTCCTGAGGAGACTGAGGTCCTTTAACATCTGCTGGACGATGCTGAGGATGTTCTACGAGTCTGTGGTGGCCAGTACTATCATGTTTGCTGTTGTGTGCTGGGGCAGCAGGCTGAGGATAGCGGACACCAATAGAATCAACAAACTCATTCGTAAGGCCAGTGATGTTGTGGGGTTGGAACTGGACAGTAGGGAAATTTCACGGTGATTTTCAAGGTCAGCAGCCCAAAATCCATAAGAGACATCCAAAGGTATTCAGGAAGCAAAATCTTTGCTGTCCAGTGTTATCAAATTATGTACGCAGTATACTATCCTGAAAAGGTGTCTGAAAAGAGGATGCTGTCTAAGTCGCATGCCATCTTGGACAATGTCTCCCATCCACTACATAATGTACTGGTTGGGCACAGGAGTACATTCAGCCAGAGACTCATTCCACCGAGATGCAACACAGAGCGTCATAGGAAGTCATTCCTGCCTGTGGCCATCAAACTTTACAACTCCTCCCTTGGAGGGTCAGACACCCTGAGCCAATAGGCTGGTCCTGGACTTATTTCATAATTTACTGGCATAATTTACGTATTACTATTTAACTATTTATGGTTCTATTACTATTTATTATTTATGGTGCAACTGTAACGAAAACCAATCTCCCCCGGGATCAATAAAGTATGACTATGAACACTCACAACACGCTGGAGGAACTCAGCAGGTCGGGTAGCATCTGTGGAAAAGATCGGTGGACATTTCGGGCCGGAACCCTTTGTTCCGGGGTTAGTCTGATCTTAGAGTAGGTTAAAAGGATGGCACCCAAAGGGCTGAATGGCCTGTGCTATGCTGTTGCATGGGACAGCAAGATTGAAAAGTGACCTAATAGAGGACTTTGAAATGATGAAGTGTCCGCATGGGATTGATGCATCTATAAATTAGCGAATGACACAACTATTGTTGGCAGAATCAGATGCAGGAATTGAACCCTGACTGATGATTTCTACAGATGTACGGTGGAGAGCATTCTGACTGGCTGCATCACCACCTGGTATGGGCGGGGGTGGTGGGTGGCTACTGCACAGGATCGAAATAAGCTGCAGAGGGTTGTAAACTCAGTCAG